>NW_026562482.1:77500-110000 GCF_027474105.1 Poeciliopsis prolifica | reverse complement strand
GTTCCACTGGTTTTGCTGGTTTTGCTGGTTTTTGACTGCAGATGAACTGGGGTCAAAATGGTTCAGAGGAAGACAGAACGGAAAACTATCATGTATGGAAGAAGAAAGGAGAGAATAAACTGAGAAAAGAGAAATGAACAGATGAAAAGGAAAATAAAACGAAGGAGGAAAAAAGGAGAAACGGATGAAAAGAAAAGTTGAAAGAAGAGAAAAAAACAGGTGAAAAGATGTTGAGGAAGAATTTAGTGAAAGACGGAGGATAAGAGACAGGAGAGGAGGAGGAGGAAGATACGGATGGATGGAGACGGAGGAAGAGAAGAGGAAGAGATGGGAGGGTCAAGCGAAGGGCAGAGAGAGAGAGGAGGAAGAGTGTCAGCCATGACAGATTTGTATTCCACAGCGAGCGTCTGACCTTAGCAAACTCATCACACACACGGAGAGGGAGAGAGAGGCACACACACACATAGAGACACACACACACATAGAGACACACACACACACACACACACACACACATAGAGACACACACACACACATAGAGACACACACACACACAGAGACACACACATAGAGACACACACACACACACAGAGACACACACATAGAGACACACACACACACACAGAGACACACACATAGAGACACACACACACATAGAGACACACACACATAGACACACACTCACAGTGATGTTTTCACTGGTCTCCCCTTTATCCTGCGGTCTGTCGCCGTACCGATAAAGGGGGCGTTACCATGGCGATGACGGCCCTCCCTCCCCCATCAGCAGAAACATGAAGAAGATTATCATCCATTCACCTGTTCATCCATCCATCCATCCATCCATCCATCCATCCATCCATCCATCCATCCATCCATCCATCCATCCATCCATCCATCCATCCATCCATCCATCCATCCATCCATCCATCCATCCATCCATCGATTCCAGCCCTCTAATTAAAAGGTTCCCAGTCCGTCTCCCTGTGGGACTCCATATTTAATCCAGTCTCGTATGGAGTTCCATCTGTGTCATAAATAGCTTCTTTCTGTCCAGTAAAACTCAGGTTAACGTTGCAAATCTTCACGTATTCCACAGAAATAATTGATTTCTGAATCTACTGTTTGGATTCATCCACATCTCTGCACTGTAAAAACTCCTGAACTTATCTAATTTCCTCCGTCCCTCTGAGTTTCCTGGTCATTTCCATTTTCGTTCTTCTGTCACAGCTTGTGTTTTTTCCCGCTCCTTTGTAACCGACTGCTGCTGCTCTGACGGCGAGAAAAAAACAAAACCTGCTGCAGAAACAAAACAAACCGAGACACGGCAGCGATCTGTCAGCCGAGTGTCATTTCAATCCACAGCGAGTGGCACGGCGACCCGGCGACGCGCCGGCGACAGATTTAATGGGATTCAGCCCCAAAACACATGTTTGATATGAAGAAGAGGCAGAAAAACAGTCATTAGGATTCAGATAATGTCATCAGATGACTCGGTCCGACAGCGATCTCTGCAACATTCTGGTCTCTCAGCGGCTCTCAAGGATTTCTGAAGGTGTTTCCAGGTTCAGTTGGACTTTAGCTGCTTTATTAAATCACTTTTTCTAGGACACGTCAACCAGAAGGAGTCGGTCCGTCTCAAACCAAAGGAGCCGGTGGACTCTGAATACCTAGCTAAAATAGCTAGCTGACTTGCTAGCCTCTGAACATAAAACACCTAGCTAAAATACTAACGAGCTAAAACAGCTAGCTGACTTGCTAGCCTCTGAACATAAAACACCTAGCTAAAATACTAGCGAGCTAAAAGAGCTAGCTGACTTGCTAGCCTCTGATCATAAAACACCTAGCTAAAATACTAGCGAGCTAAAAGAGCTAGCTGACTTGCTAGCCTCTGAACATAAAACACCTAGCTAAAATACTAGCGAGCTAAAAGAGCTAGCTGACTTGCTAGCCTCTGAACATAAAACACCTAGCTAAAATAGTAGCGAGCTAAAATAGCTAGCTGACTTGCTAGCCTCTGAACATAAAACACCTAGCTAAAATACTAGTGAGCTAAAATAGCTAGCTTGCCTTCTCCTGGATGGAAAATGGATAGCCAAAAACGACTAGCTTGCTGCTGGAATAAAATGTCTATCTAGCTAAGATTGTTCAAAGTGCACCCGTCTCTCCTGCAGCAAAGCAAAGCATAATGCTGCCACCACCGTGCTTCACATTGGAGAAGATTTGCATTTAGTTTCTGGTATCAAAATAAAATGATTAAAGCATCAAAGGAAACATTTTATTCTATGTTTGATGTTTTTTTCTCATCGTTCTGCTGAATCCGCCATCGTCTTTAAAATCTTCCTTTCTCCTCTCTGCACAAACCGTCTTCAGAAACAGAAGCAGAGATGTTTATCCTCCTCCTCTCTCCTCGACGTCGCCTTTTATCGAGCTCAGAAAATGGAAGGTCATCTGTATTATGACTGAGTGTGTGTGTGTGTGTGTGAGTGTGTGTGTGTGTGTGTGTGTGAGTGTGTGTGTGTGTGTGTGTGTGTGTGTGTGTGTGTGTGTGTGTGAGTGTGTGTGTGTGTGTGTGTGTGTGTGCTGCTATCGATCGGTTAGAGGTTTGTGCTTCGCCACCTACACCCACAACGTGTCGCCACGCTGTGTGTGTGTTCGCATCGGCGTGTGTGTGGGCATCGATCACTCGGTGCGCTGAAGCAGCCGCCACCATCGCTCAGGACAAAGAGGGTGAAGGAGGAAGGAGACGCCGCCGCATATTTTGGTTTGCTGACGGTCATTGAGCCGCTGCTGCTCAGTCTGAAGACTGGAAGCTTTTAAACGACGGATTTAAATGAAAACAAAGTCTCTTGTGCTCGTATTTTGGTGTTTTTATGCAAATGTTTCAGGTTTCCTGCTGTTTAGTGCAGATAAATCACAGGCTGCTTTAGAAAGGAAGGAGTGACTGGATATTTGTGATACATAAACTACAAACACATCGGGCCGCGCCTCATCGGGCCGGTGCCTCATCGGGCCGCGCCTCATCGGGCCGGTGCCTCATCGGGCCGAGCCTCATCGGGCCGGTGCCTCATCGGGCTGAGCCTCATCGGGCTGAGCCTCATCGGGCTGCGCCTCATCGGGCCGGTGCCTCATCGGGCTGAGCCTCATCGGGCTGAGCCTCATCGGGCTGCGCCTCATCGGGCCGGTGCCTCATCGGGCTGAGCCTCATTGGGCTGCGCCTCATCGGGCTGAGCCTCATTGGGCTGAGCCTCATCGGGCTGAGCCTCATCGGGCTGCACCTCATTGGGCTGTGCCTCATCGGGCTGAGCCTCATTGGGCTGAGCCTCATCGGGCTGCGCCTCATCGGGCTGAGCCTCATCGGGCTGCGCCTCATCGGGCTGAGCCTCATCGGGCTGAGCCTCATCGGGCTGAGCCTCATCGGGCTGAGCCTCATCGGGCTGAGCCTCATTGGGCTGAGCCTCATCGGGCTGCGCCTCATCGGGCTGCGCCTCATCGGGCTGAGCCTCATCGGGCTGAGCCTCATCGGGCTGCGCCTCATCGGGCTGAGCCTCATAGAGCCGCGCTGCATCGCTGGGTTCCCCTCGGATTCGATCATTTCATCCAGTCTGGTCGTGAAGCTGCTTGATATTCGCTCTGTAACACAAAAATCCGTCATAAAAATGCAGCAGGAGCAAAAGCAGAACCTTCCCCTTGTTTTCCTCCAGAGCAGCTGATGATCTCATGGGGTCAAAGGTTGCAGCTTTCACAGTAATAACATCAGAGAACGGCGCAGCGTGACAGAAAAACACCTGGAATTACTGGAAATTACACTGGAGGCTTTTCCACTCTCTGATTGTTCATGCAAGTCACACACACACACACACACACACACACACACACACACACACACACACACACACACACACACACACACACACACACACACACACACACTCAGCCTGTCAGTGCACACAGACTCGCTGTCATTAGCAGCTTTCATCAGGTTCCCTCTGACTCCACAGAGCCTCACAGCAGCGAGGCTCAACACGCGGCGCCCGGGCCTTCAGAGTCCCGTCTGTAGACATCAGTCATAACTGCGATTAGGAATTGATCGGATTGATTTAGTCAAAATAAGTTACTCTCTTAAGGTAATTTCTGTTATTGATTAATCTGATTAATCGTTTCAGCTCTACAAAATACACTGCAAAAATACAAAATGTTGCATTAATAGATAAAATGTCATGAAAAGTAACAATTTTTAGTTTTTGGATATTTTAGTATTTTTCCAAAGTTTGATTCATTTAAATAAGTTTTTCTGAGTTTATGTTTGTCTAACGCTTCAGGTCAGCAGGTGACATTTAAACACCAGAGGAATCAGATCCCTGTGTGTGTGTGTGTGTGTGTGTGTGTGTGTGTGTGTGTGTGTGTGTGTGTGTGTGTGTCTGTGTGTGTGTGTGTGTGTGTGTGTGTGTCTGTGTGTGTGTGTGTGTGTGTGTGTGTGTGTGTGTGTGTGTGTGTGTGTGTGTGTGAGGGCGTGTCTGTGTGTGTGTGTGTGTGTGAGGGCGTGTCTGTGTGTGTGTGTCTGTGTGTGTGTGTGTGTGTGTGTGTGTGTGTGTGTGTGTGTGTGTGTGTGTGTGTGAGGCCGGCCGGCGGTTTTACAGCAGCTGGCTGAAATGAGCCCTGAAATTGAGTTGAGGACGGCGGCGTATCGGCGTCACGCAGAATGAAGCTGCAGGATTTAAATCTGCTTCCTGCTCGTCACATCAGGGCCTTAGATATTTATCAGTGTAAATATTTATCAGTGTAAATATTTATCAGTGTTTCAGTTTTTAAGTGTTTCCAAATGTTTGGCAACGTCTGGAATGGAAACTCAAATGGAGGCTTCAGATTATTTTAGTCATTTCTGTCACTAACTTGTTTGTTTTGGTTGCATTTACCCAGAATGCCTTGCGCTGTCATCACTTCCTGCTTTTGCAAACCTCAGTCTGGGTTTAATGTGAACGCCAAGCGAACCGAAGACGCTCCAAACGCAGGAAGTGGACTACAGTGCAGAGCATTGTGGGTAAACCAAAGCAAACAGGTTAGCTTAGCGCTAGCAGGAGAATCAGATCTGACTGCACTGAGTTTCTGCTTGCTCCATTCGACTCGGTTCGACTCGGTTCGACTCGGTTCGACTCGGTTCGACTCGCTGAGAAGAACCACAGCAGAAATGACCCGGATGCATATTCTGTACCGAGGAAACGTGGATCAGCTGCTGAGGATGGTTTTGTTTGTGTTCAGGCTTCAGGCTCATGTCTGCTGTAACATGTGGGTCTCTCTGTTCCGGCCGTGTTCAGCACCAGAACCAGAACTCCGTGTTCCTCCGGAGCAGCGCTGCAGAATCAATCTAAATGCAGAGCAGCTTTCGGCTGCGGTGTAATTTTCACCACTTATTCAGATTGTTTTCTGGCTCTCCCTCCTTGCTGTCCGACTCCATTATTTATCCGCGCCGTCTGTTTCCAGAGACTGACGCCTTCCCGCTCAGTCGGCTGCAGTTCGCCGTGTTTTTCTGCAGCCGGGTCACCGATCAGGAACAAATCCGCCCTTCACACCCTGAAATCTCATCTGCAGCAGCGGAGAGGGGGCGTGCTGCCGCTGCCTCTCCTCCTTCCTCTCGCTCTTTAGCAGCAAAAACAAATTGTGAAATGTCGGTGTGAATTCGCAGAAGCTTTTATTGACATGTTCTCAGACGGACAAAAGCGTTTAAAGTCTCTGCAGACTGTCTTGACCTCTGACCGCGGGGATAAATTGGATTTTTCTCGGCTTCTCCTGGCGGGAGCAGGACACTGGATGGAGTCACTTTGGTTTAAAGATGTTTTCTCAGATTTCTGTTTCCATCCACTCTGTCTGGAAATGTCGCACATTTAAATCTCCTTAAAGTGCATGGAGATGTGGGGGCGCTCAGCTCGATTTTCCTCTAATTTTTGCACGTCGTGCCCTCCATATAAAGATGGGTTGCTCTTTTAAAGTGCATTCAATAATGCGTTAGGCTATCTGGACGTAGCATTTGGAAGCAGCTTCGCTCCTGAATGCTGAGCATCTCCGGCGGTCGATAGCAGAATCATTACAGGCCTTTCTGAAACCGTCACAAAATGTTTCCTCTCCTGATTTACACTCAGAGACACGACTGCAAATGGATGGACGGCATTTTTAAAGCGGCAGGGTTATGAGTGCTGAAGAAATTCCCATAATTTCTGAAAGCAGCTGCAGCAGCTTGAAGGCCTCATCTCTTCCCTGCCAACATGTTTTTCTGGATCATTTTCTCTAAAATGTTAAAGACAAAACGCAGCTTTGGAAGCTAAAGTAGCTAGCAGCAAAGCTAGCTGACTCGCTATTGGTTGGTGTTTGCAAAGCAGCCAATCCTGGAGCAGCATTCACTTTCTTTGGTGCTGATTGGCTGGAAGGAGACAAGGTAGCTGTTAGCTTCTGTGTTAGCATTAAAACATTTCCACAGTTTAATTTGGATCTATTCGCTGCTTGAAGTGTTAAATTAGTGTTTCTTTGTGTTTTGTGGATTTTAGCCGTTAGCAGGCTAGCATTAATTTAAAGTTTATAAAACGTTTTTAAGGCTTCAGATTTTTAATAATCTCAACAGTTGTATCAAATATTTGGACTTGCTAATCTCTACTGTCAGAGATTAGCAGATATTTAACACAGTTGATCATAATCTGCATTTCATGTTTTTTAATGTTTTATTTTTGGTTTTTGTTTCCATTTCTCTCATTTTCAACCATCTCAGCATCAGTAGAAACTGTTGAGCAACATGTTTCCACTCCAATCCAGACATTTAATCTGAAATCTGATGTGTATGAATTATGTTTCCTGTAAGTAATGAGAGAAGTGTGTAAAATGTTTGATTTGATTCAAGATGAGTCAGCTAACGTTAAACATTTTATCAGGATGAACTGAATTAATATGGTTAAAGGAGAAACAGTCGGATGTTGATTCAGTGAAGCTTTGGCCGTAGTTTAGTCCTGTAGTTTATGTAGTTTAGTTCTGTAGTTTATGTAGTTTAGTCCTGTAGTTTATGTAGTTTAGTCCTGTAGTTTATGTACTTTAGTCCTGTAGTTTATGTAGTTTAGTCCTGTAGTTTATGTACTTTAGTCCTGTAGTTTATGTAGTTTAGTCCTGTAGTTTATGTACTTTAGTCCTGTAGTTTATGTAGTTTAGTCCTGTAGTTTATGTAGTTTAGTCCTGTAGTTTATGTAGTTTAGTCCTGTAGTTTATGTACTTTAGTCCTGTAGTTTATGTAGTTTAGTCCTGTAGTTTATGTAGTTTAGTCCTGTAGTTTATGTAGTTTAGTCCTGTAGTTTATGTACTTTAGTCCTGTAGTTTATGTAGTTTAGTCCTGTAGTTTATGTTGTTTAGTCCTGTAGTTTATGTACTTTAGTCCTGTAGTTTATGTACTTTAGTCCTGTAGTTTATGTAGTGTAGTCCTGTAGTTTATGTAGTTTAGTCCTGTAGTTTATGTAGTTTAGTCCTGTAGTTTATGTACTTTAGTCCTGTAGTTTATGTGTAGTTTAGTTCTGTAGTTTATGTACTTTAGTCCTGTAGTTTATGTTGTTTAGTCCTGTAGTTTATGTAGTTTAGTCCTGTAGTTTATGTACTTTAGTCCTGTAGTTTATGTTGTTTAGTCCTGTAGTTTATGTAGTTTAGTCCTGTAGTTTATGTACTTTAGTCCTGTAGTTTATGTAGTTTAGTCCTGTAGTTTATGTACTTTAGTCCTGTAGTTTATGTACTTTAGTCCTGTAGTTTATGTACTTTAGTCCTGTAGTTTATGTACTTTAGTCCTATAGTTTATGTAGTGTAGTCCTGTAGTTTATGTAGTTTAGTCCTGTAGTTTATGTACTTTAGTCCTGTAGTTTATGTAGTTTAGTCCTGTAGTTTATGTACTTTAGTCCTGTAGTTTATGTAGTGTAGTCCTGTAGTTTATGTAGTTTAGTCCTGTAGTTTATGTACTTTAGTCCTGTAGTTTATGTAGTTTAGTCCTGTAGTTTATGTACTTTAGTCCTGTAGTTTATGTAGTTTAGTCCTGTAGTTTATGTAGTTTAGTCCTGTAGTTTATGTAGTTTAGTCCTGTAGTTTATGTAGTTTAGTCCTGTAGTTTATGTAGTTTAGTTCTGTAGTTTATGTAGTCCTGTAGTTTTCTCCGCCGTAGACGTTCAGGTTTTTCGGATGCCTTTTCTTCTGTGATCTTCTTCACCTCTCTTCTTCCTCCTTCTCTTCCTTCTTGTCTCTTTCACGTCTTTTTCGTTCCTTCTCTGCTCATCTCATCCGTCCTCTTTGCCTTTTCGTTGCTCCGTCTCCCCTTTGCTTGCGTCCCTCTCCTCCTCCCCCTTGTCGTCCTCCGTCCCCCCACCTGGACGAACCGTTAACAGAGACCACACCCACTCAGTTCGGCCCCGCCCTCACACCTCCTCTTCCTCCTTCTGGCTCCCCTTTGACTTACTCCTCCTCCTCTGATCCCCCACCAGTGTCCCCCAGCCCAGGCGTTGCCCCCCTCTGCCCCCCGCGACCTGGTCCCTGTCCTAGTGTCCAGCCGGTTCGTCCGGCTCAGCTGGCGCCCCCCGGAGGAGACCGGAGGAGGCGTGCAGACGTACGGCGTCTACTACTCCCAGGCCGGAGTTGAGAGGTAAGACCAGATTTTGTATTTGCTGTAACTCTGGAGATTTTAGGTGATGTCACAGAATTACGGCAGCCATCTTTGATTTCTACAACCTGCCTCATTTTGGCTCTTTGTGAAATGATCAATAGCATTATCAATGCATTTAATAAGATCAATATGTAGCCTGGAGTCCACACACTCATTAGAAAGTCTTAAATTTGTGCATGTAAAATCAAGGACTTAAAAAGTCTTAAATACCAACAAAAAAAACATGAATTGGTCTTAAATATGTTAATTACTTGTCGTAAATTTTACTGGCAGGACTATTCAATTTTGCATATTTACTGTAACTATTATGCGAAGCGTTAACAAATCTAAAGCTAGCTAGTTGTAAATTAGCTAAAGCTAGCATTAGCAAATCTAAAGCTAGCTAGCTTTTTCATGTCCATTATTGTTCATTTTAAGTTTATGGTCAGTTGGCTGGATGGCGTTCGTCTTTGGCTCATTCTAACTCACACACACAGATTATAAAGGTCTTAATTTCCATCCATAATGGTCTTTAAAAGTCTTAAATTTGAGCGAAAACCTGCAGAAACTCTGTAAGCAGAGAAAACCGTCTCATTTCGAATCAGCAAGCTTTGGTTTTATGGACCAAGTTTTCCTTAAACGTTAGCAACATGAACTTAGTCGCTAACATCGTCTTTAAACTCAGCAGAAATATTAGGAGATGTTCAAATAAGTATGAAACAGGCCACACTTTTCAGATTTCTAATTACTTTTACTCCAGTTGACATTTCTGCTCTAATTCCTGCTGATCTATCAGAATGAAATCATAGAAAACTTTCACCTCTCCAAATGTTTTAGAAACCAGTACAAATCAAAACGAACCCAGAAGTAACTTGTCATCAAGATACAGCAGCTGGTATTGAAGTCAGTAATTAGTTAACGTTGATGAATAAGTTCTACTGATTTCACAAGACATTTTCTCCAAAGTGACTTTAAGGCTCAGAGACGAGAAGCTGTGAAGTTAGTTTGGTCTCATTTCCAGTGTTTCTACATCATCAGAGGATTCTGAGGATCAACTCTCCGTTAGCTCACTCACAAAGCGTTGAAGCAGCGGAGATGACAGATGAAACCTGCGGTTCTGATCCGTCGGGTCGGCTCGAGGCGGAGCGGCAGCCGGTTCCCCCAGGGAGCCGCCGGCCCGCCGAGATCAAACCAGAGGAAGTTGAGCCCTGAAAGGGACGGATAAAGAGATTGTCAGTTCTCCTGATTAACAGAGGAAAACAGGCTGAGGGTTTGTCAGGTCCAATGATTCACAGGACGATGCAACGCAGAACCTCAGAGGAACCGACTGAGGAAGAGGAGAGGAGGAGAGACGGAGGGAGAGAGAGAGATGGAGGGAGAGAGAGATGGAGGGAGGGAGAGATGGAGGGAGAGAGACAGGCAGAGAGAGAGAGAGAGAGAGAGATGGAGGGAGAGAGAGAGGGAGGGAGGGAGAGATGGAGGGAGAGAGACAGGCAGAGAGAGAGATGGAGGGAGGTTGAGGGAGAGAGAGAGGGAGGGAGAGATGGAGGGAGAGAGAGAGAGACAGAGAGAGAGATGAAGAGAGAGGGAGCGATGGAGGATCAGGGGACGAAGATGATTTTCCTGATTGTGGTTCATCAATAAGCTGATTGATCTATGATCTTCTACTCATGTCTGGTTCTGAGATCTGGAGAGTAAAACCAGATAAATGTTTAATAATCTCACTGGAAATTATTACTTTGTTTTTATTTCTTGTTTTTCTGGTCATATTCTAAATATTATGAATTTATTTCATGAATAAATTTCAGTTTCTGATCAGAGGTGAAAATAAAACTTTGTGCTGAATGAAAAATGTAATTTAATCTTTAATCTGAAAGCAGAAGTTTCCAGATTAAAACCTTCATTCTGGTTCTGATGGACGAACCGGGTCAGGATGGGACCTGAGCTTACTTTAACTAGGCCGTTTCTCTGCGCTGCAGGAAATCAGCTGATTGTTTCATCTCTGACCAGGTGAAGGTCCAGAGGCTCTTAATCCCAGGATTAGCTCCAGACTCTGGGGGGGATTAGCGCAGACTACAGCTGATTAACACTCAGATTATCGCACAAAGTCTGGAGCGGTGATTCATGGCGGCGTGTTTTCCCACGCAGGGAGCGGTCAGTGAACGTGTCGGAGCCGGAGTCTCTGGAGCTGACCGTGTCCAACCTGAAGCCCGAGGAGAGCTACAGCTTCAGGGTGGTGGCGTACAGCGAGGCGGGGCCCGGCCGCAGCTCCGCCCCCTGCAGATCGCCACCAAGCCCGACCGTAAGCCGCCTCATGTAGCCTCTACGGAGCTACATCAGGGCCAACCAGATTCCTCACAGCAGTGTTTTGAAATTTGATCCCAAAGTGAATTTGAAACTGAAAAGTGTTTTGACATTTTTTCGTTTTGAAAAAAGTCAAATGTTTCCAACCTGAAACTGAAGCATTTGGGGTTTTTCATCTAACTTTTAGTATGGGGTTAAATTGGGGCCAAATAATTTTCCAACCAAGAAGCAGCTTTAAGCTTTTAAAAAATTTTAAAATTATATCAGCTTTATCTTTTACTTTACATAGTTTTTTTGTTTCAAATGTTTTTCTCTCAACAGAAAATGTAAATTTCTGTCTCAAACTCTTTTTGTATGGGGTTAAATTGGGGTCATAAAATTTTTTCCGGAAATAATTTTGAAACCTGAGAGTAGTTTTGAGATGTTTATTTTGATAGGAGCTAAATGATGTTCTCAAAGTGAGCCAAAGCGCTAAGATAAGCATTAGCTCCTCTGTTAGCTGCTAGCTGTAACGCTAGCTGCTAGCTGCTCACGCTCAGCGTCTCTTCCTGTGGTTGTGTCCCTGCAGTCCAGGTCCCCAGCAGGGTGGAGTCTCTGCGGGCGCTGGCTCTGTCCCCCACCTCCATCCAGGTGAGCTGGGAGCCGCCCAGCCTCCCTAACGGACCCGTCCTGGGCTACCGGCTGCTGTGGACCGAGAGCCCGTCCGGGAAGGAGCAGGTGAGCGCCGGGCGGGGCTCCGGAGCCGTTTGGCGCCGCGCCGCGTTAATCTGTGCTCTGCGTCTCCGTCCAGAGCGTGGAGGTGAGCGGGACTAACTACAAGATGGACGGACTCCACAGGTTCACCGAATACACGGTCCGGGTTCTGGCCATCAACCGCTACGGACCGGGCACCGCCTCCGAGACCGTCACTGTGACGACGCACTCAGACGGTGAGCCGGGAACCTCCATCCGAAACGTCATCAGTCCTAAAAACAGTTTTCGTCTCTTCATGTGGGTCCAGGACGGTTCTGCAGCGCCTCCAGAAATGATGATTCACGTTTTTAAAACCAATTTAATTACAAATTAATGTTCCAGCAGCTTTTCAAACAATCGTTTGATTGAATTTCCACAACAGATTGAAGAACCAGAACATTTTTATATCCCATTTTTTTTGTCATCAGTTTGGAATGAGATTTTTTTTCATTCATTTTCCACAAATATCAACTTCTTCATGCAAAAGTGATTTTTAAACCTAAACGTTTAAACAAATGCTGATTGTTTAAAATGAGAACATATTTCATTTGATATTTCAGTTGATATTCACTGAAAGTGAAATATGATGCAGCATGATGCTGCCACCGCCATGTTTCACCATGAGAATCTCATTTGAGCAGAAAGTTCAACTAATGTTTTCATCTGCAATTGTCTGAGGGTATCAGAGTAAAAGAGCCTGCCGCACTTTTCAGATTTAAAAACTAATTTCCTCCATTTAACATGAGCAGAACTTTGCTTCAGTCCGACCCATAAAATCCCAACAAACACTTTAAAAGTGATGAAACGTGTCAAAGTTTAGGGGCGTCAATACTTTCTGCAGGTCGAAACAAACAGCAGAACGTCGTCGTCGTTTCGACTCTTCAATGTGGGAAACAGAAACTTCAATAAATCTGGAGGATAAAATGTCTCATAGGATTAAAGCGCAAAAGCTCCCAGTGAGGCTGACTGGTCTGTACTGGTCCCAGTTACCAAGTAGGAGCTGAGTAATTGGACCAGGTGCTGGTTAATACCTGGCTCTGTGTGTGTGTGTGTGTGTGTGTGTGTGTGTGTGTGTGTGTGTGTGTGTGTGTGTGTGTGTGTGTGTGTGTGTGTGTGTCTCGTTAGCTCGTCTCAGCCCTCCCTGCTGGCAGGAGTTTCATTAGGGGACTTTGGGGGTCTTTAATTAAGCCAGAGAGGAGCAGAGAGAGAGCGGCTTCATTTTAGCCTGACACGTTAATGGAGTCCATACACACACACACACACACACACACACACACACACACACACACACACACACACACACACACACACACACACACACAGTTCAGCCTGTGTTTGCTGGAGCACACAGAGGAAACAGGATGAAGAAACTTAGAAAATGTTTCAGAAACAAAATTAATCAAAAAAGTAGAAAAATACAAACAAAAAGAGAATAATGTTGATTTATATAGAGCAGTGGTGGCACTGTTAGCTAAAACGTTAGCAAGGCTAGCCCTAAAGCACTATTATAAACAGTAGCTATGCTAATGCTGAACATGGTGTTAAGCACAAGCTAATGCTAAAGCTATTCACACTATATTTAGCAGAATCTGAAGCTAACACTCTGTAGCAACAGAAGCTAATGCTAAAGCTGTTTGCCCCATATTTAGCAGAAGCTAACACCCTGTAGCAACAGAAGCTAATGCCAAAGTGTTGCGCCAACATGGTGTTTAGCGGGAGCTAATGCTGAATCTCTATACCAGTGTTCAGTGGGAACTGATGCTAATGCTCAGCTGTTCTGAGCTGATGTTCGTAGAACCGGGTCGAGACCGGATGCGTTTTCCTACGAAGACTTAAAGTGAAGGATCTGAGGGCCCGGTTCGGTCCATCAGTCAGAACCAGATAGCGGGCCCGTCCGCTCAGAGCCGTCGTTAATAAGCCGTCTGTCTCTGTGCGGTCGGCCCATAAACGCCGTGAGTAATACCCGACACGGAGACGTTTTGTGGACGCGCCATCTGGGCCGCCGTGATAACTGCGACTGGCGGGCTAATTGAATCCTCAATAAAACCCGAAACAGAGGAGCTGAGCAGCTGAACGAGCCGATAAACTACAGATCCTCCATCAGGCCTCTGATTGGACGACTCGCTGAGGCCCGGGCGCCGTCTGTTGATGCGAACATCACATCCTGCTGGACGTTCACATAAATCTGTCCTGCAGTCCACATACAGGCGGGAGCTTCAGTGCTGAAATCAATCCAGTTCAAAAGATATTTTCACTAACAGGCTTCATCATATGGGGCTAAATTTGTGCCCAAAATAAGTTTGAACCTAAAAATAGTTCATAACTTTTTTCAGTTTTGATGCTTTTATTCACTCTTAAATTATTTATCAGTTGTAAAAAGTATTTTGGTTTCAAAATGCTTCTAGTTAATCTTTATTGTATGGGGCTACATTGGGGCCAGAATAATGATGAGCAGAGTGAACCTGCGGCGCCGCCCTGCTGGCTCAGTCTGCTGTTGTGCCCATCTGCTTCCTGTCTCAGCTGAAGCCATCAGGTGTGATTGATGGCAGTAAATAAAACAAACTCCCAGCTGGCTCCTGTGTCTGACCTACGGAGAGCTAACGCTGCCCACAGCCTGGTTCGTTGTCCCAGGCAGAAACATTTTCTGATTTGTGGTTCTGTTTTTATTGCAAATGAAGCAGCACTGAGTCAGTCTGAAACTGTTCACTAATACAGCAGCTGATTGAGTTCATTAAATCTGATTTTATTTGTACAAAATTCTGAATCTGATGTGTGTGTGTGTGTGTGTGTGTGTGTGTGTGTGTGTGTGTGTGTGTGTGTGTGTGTGTGTGTGTGTGTGTGTCTCTGCAGTTCCCAGCGCTCCTCCTCAGAACATCACCCTGGAGGTCGTCCTGTCCCGGGTAAGTCGACGCCTCTGCACTGACCACCATCCACAGCATGATGCTGCCACTGCCGTGCCGAAGAACTTGTTTCAAATTGACCTGAAGATCATTTCTGGTTGTTTGGACCCAGCTGGGCAGCGATCAGAAACCCAGACTGGTTCTGGACTGGATGGAAACCCGGTCCAGAACCAGAACCCGGTCCGGTTTAGAGTCTGGAGCCTGGACCAGATCAGGTCCGACTCGTTTCCCGGGTCTCGTTAGCGTTCAGGAAGCTCATCAATCAGAGCTTCCTCTCCGGTGATCTGACCTTGTTTCTCACTTCCTGCTTCCTGTCTGAGCATTACGTCGCTTCACTCTCTGATTCGCTCTGCAGACGATGACAGCGGGGTCAGAGGTCATCAGGCGGTCTGGGTTTACTTAGCTCGGCAGATGTTTGTAGCATCTGGAGGTCAAAGGTCATGTTTGTTTGGCCGAGAAGCTCATTAGAGGGAGAAACTTGCGGCGTTTAGCTGCAGCTCCGTTAGCAGGAGTCGCCTCTCTAATCGAAGCAGCTGCTCAGGAAATGATGAAAGAACGTTTCTTTGCTGCCCATGAAGAAGAACTCGCCTCGCTCTGCGGAGCCGACCTCGTTTAGGCTGCACCGTTTTCACTCTCCTGTCATGATTGATAGGCCTCAGCGTTCAGCCGCTCCAAATGGCTCCACTGTTTCATCAAACCGGGCCGGCCGGGCGAGCGTCTGATCCCAACCGCTCGCTCTGACCTCTGACCTTTCTGGACATTTCTGAACCTTCCCCAGGAAAGTTTAGAAGGTTTGATCCACTAAGAACATGAACAAACGGCGAACGAACCATCGGTGTGAGGGCGGAGCTTCACAGTTCCCCTGTAAACATGGATCCTCCCGCTAACGCTAACGCTAACTAGCTCCGCTCAGGAAACATGGTGACACTAACCAGTCGTAAAACACCTGGTGCCACGGTTACACCGAAAAGATCAGAAAATGGTTCCAGTTGCACAGAATTCAGACCCAGAAAACTAAAAACAGCAAATTATGGAATATTGAAGTCAGAGTTCCTCATCAATACATCTAAATAATTCAGATTTTTGTATTTCAATGCAAAGAATGAAGAAACGGCTTCAGTCAGGGCTGCACATCCGTGATGTTTATTCTTTGTGATTGGTGTTTGAACTGTAGTAGCAGCGCCCTTTAGCTGATACGCCCTGAGCAAACGCCGCCGCAGCCAACGCAGAGAATCGACCGCTTTTAACGAAACAGGAAACTGAATGCAGCCGGATTTATGGGAGTTACGAGTTTTGAATCGTGTTGTCGCTGCTGATCTGAGCCGCTCAGCCGAATGCGGCCAGAGAGCGCCGAGATGAAGTGATGATCAGAGCAGCAGAGCCACAACGTTGGGTCCGTTTGGGTCGTTTCTCTCTGTTCTTCTTCACTTTAAACCAAACAGAGAATTAAAATCCTCATCTGGAGTGGAGTCAGAAGACCTGTCACTTTCATGCCACAAACGGGTCGCCTCCGACTCGGCGGTGGTTCTGGAGAAGAAAGCGGACCCGGCGGATCAGAACCCGGCGGATCAGAACCCGGCGGATCAGAACCCGGCGGATCAGAACCCGCGGATCAAACCCGGCGGATCAGAACCCGGCGGCCGTTGGACGCCCGACTCTCTGGAGTTTGAAGCCTCCTCAGTGAATCACAGTGAAAAGAAAAGACGCTGCTGAACATTTTGCCGAGATTCTAAAAAAGATCAAAACATTTAAAGAAGATGAAGATGTCTCCAGACTGAAGAAGCTCTGAAGAAAAACGTGAATCAGTGATGAGAAACAAAATGTTCAATTAGTGATAGGAAAATATAACAATAAAGTTTAAATAGTAAGAATACATGATGCACAAAATATATAAAAATATTAATATTACCAGAAAAAAGTCACAATATAAGAGAATCGGCAAAAAAAAAGTTGCAATAATGCGACTTTGATCCTAACGTGCTGTAATGTAAGAAAATGAATCAGACGATAAAGTCAGAATAAAATAAGAATAGAAACAGAATAATGTGGTAATAATATGATAATACTGTCCAAAAATAATAGTTATATGTATGGGTGGGCCTAGCCCCGCCCTCCCCATTCAGCACCTTCAGACTAGCCAGCAGCAATTAGCAAACAGCTGCTGAGCTCATCTCAGAGCGACGCTGGAAAAATGCTGTGAAAGGGTTAATAGAGGAGCCATGTTGGCATGACTTCCTGGAGGCGGGGCTTCAGAACAGCAGGAGCTCTTAAGACACACAGGCCCAATTTCAAAGCATCAAATTCTTTAAAATGATTTCCACATAAGCAGCATTTTACATAAAACTGCCTCTTTATCAGACCTCCATCTCTGACTTCATGACTCTGTAACTTCCAGTCCGCTAGTGGGAGAAGAGTTCGTTTCAGACTGCAGGAAACCAGTGACAGGACTGAGTTAAGCCAGAGGAAGCATCTAAAGCATCTGAACCAGTTACCGTCAGAGCCGATGAAGTGTCGGGTCCTTGGTGCGGCTGCAGAGTCATAAAGTCAGCTGGTTGTGGAGGCAGGTCTAAATCCAACCTGCAGCTGTAATCATTTCTGTCGGCTGGCGTGTTCGCCGAGCCGCTGCGGCTTCCAGCAGATCGCTCTTCAGCTGTCACACAGCCTGCGTCATGCGCTGCAGTTGTGCGTCTGTGTTTGTGTATGTGGGTCCTGCCTGAATCGCTTTCCCTGCAAGTTGATGCTGAGGGAAGAAAACGAAAAAAACTTCCTGCTCTTGTCAAGTTTGTTACTGTCAGACAACTTTTGAGACAATGTGACATTTCCTCAACTTTCCTGGAGTCTGGAGTGCCACTGCGAGGATGTGTGTGTGTGTGTGTGTGTGTGTGTGTGTGTGTGTGTGTGTGTGTGTGTGTGTGTGTGTGTGTGTGTGTGTGTGTGTGTGTGTGTGTGTGTGTGTGTTAACGCTTGGTTGAACATACAGCAGAGGAATATACAACATGTAGGAGATGTGGGGATTTTACCCAGAATTCCCTGGAGAGCTGGGTTTAGGTCGCTGTGGCTGCATCCTGTGGTGAAAGCAGAGCAACCAAACAGGCCTTTAAAGGCCTAGTCAAAGGAAATACGTTTGTACAGATCTCCAGCGTGGAGCACAGCAGGAAGAAGCAGGAAAACAGAGGCGGTGCCTCGGGTTTCATCTCTTAGCAGCCAGTCTGCAGCCGTGACTCGTCTCCTCAGGCGGTTTGCAACAATTCACACCTTTAGACATGAGACCAAAACAACTCCTGACATCGTCTGTGACGGGTTTGGATTGGCAGACACAAAACCACACAAACACTGGAGTGAACAGAGGAAGGACCAGTTCCCTACAGGGAACTTGACAGCCCTAATAGTTACCTCAGCAGGCATATTAGTGACTCATGGCCCATTTGGGAACTTAAAGGTCCTAAAAATGATCCTAATGGCTTTATAAGTAACCCTAAAGGCCCTTTAGGTGACCTTAACTGCCTAATAGTGACTTTAATTACCCTACTTGTGACTTAAACCAAACCTAATAATGATTTCAATACCTTTATAAGTAACCTTAATGGCCCTTCAGTGAACTAATGGCCCTATTAGTGACAGTAACTCCCCTTTTTGACCCTAATGACCCTAATACTGAGACTAACATCCTTATAAGTAGCCTAGGTGACCCTATATGTGACCTATTGTTGATGTTCATGACCCAATGTGTGACCGTATTATTGAGCTTGATGACCATATTGGTGAGCTTAACTCTCCAATATGTTGTCTAAGAAACTGAAAGTGTCAGGTTGATGTTTTCACCGTTTTCTCCACTGCTTCTGTAAACTGAACATAATTACATGCAGTTACTGTGAGCAGTTTGGGAATGGAAACACGTTTTATCAGGGTGAAAACAAACACGCCACACTTTTCAGATTTCTATGCTTTTGCTTCCCCTGCCTGTCGTTCTGTCGGTTTTGACACGTCTAAAGGGTGTGAATATGTTTGTGTGGACCCAGTCTGGCCCCAAACGACGCCCTGGGCTCCGACCGCGCGGCATCGGCAGCCACGGTCTCATGGCAACGGCGGTTTAATGTGGAGCCAGATATTCCAATGTTCATGTGTTCATATGTTCATGTGTTCATATGTTCACACTGTCTGATGTTCATGTGTTCATATGGTCAGACCTGGTGTTGGAGTGATTCTACAAACGTGACTCCATGAATGTCGGCCGGTTCTGGAGCCTCGCTGCTGTTTGCTTTCTGAGCGCGTGCAGAGCTGGTGTTGAATGTTATGTTACTGAGCAAATGGAGACATTCTGGCCTCCCTGTGATTGGTCCTTTTACCCAGAGGGCATTAACACACACACACGCACACACACACACACACACACACACACACACACACACACACACACACACACACACACACACACACACACACACACACACACACACACGACACAGTCCTACAAAGAACCAGGTGGGTAAACAGACCCTGAATTCAATCTGTGATTGTTTGTTCTTGTCCTCTGGGTGGAAGCAGCAATCACATCGACTCTCACAGTGTGTGTGTGTGTGTGTGTGTGTGTGTGTGTGTGTGTGTGTGTGTGTGTGCGTTCTGTTTGCAGCGCCGCATACAAACGTCAGGAGGAACCGGCTGAATTAATTCTAGTCCAAGTTTAAAGTTTTGCTTTTCTTTCAAAGCGTTTTCGTCCATCGATTTCATCGCAAAGAGTCCAGATGGAAAAACAACAGAATCCAAGCTAATTAAGGAGCAGTGGACCCGTTCTGGTCCTGGTTCTGGTCCTGGTGGGGCAGCGGGGCGGTTCTGGTCCTGGTCCTGGTTCTGGTTCTGGTCCTGGTGGGGCAGCGCCACCTTCTTTCTGTTATATCAGAGTTTCAGCAGCAGTCGTTCAGCAGCTCTCTGCATTTTGCTCATGTTCGGAGGGAAAATAAAAAGCGAAACAGGTTCTGGTCCGTTTGAAGGCGGGGAACGAGGCCACGGCTCCGCTTGGCCCTCCTGCGCTCTGGTGTCGCTGCTGCATGAATACTAAACAGCTTCATGTTATTATATGTGGAGATCCAGTCAAGCATTAAGAACAAAACGGTTGTTTTACTCTTGGATTGCTCATCGTCCTCCTGAAGAGCTTCGCTCTGCGTCCTGGGAACACGCCGGGTGTTCAGGACTCAAACGTCACAGAAAGTCAGAACGGCGCGTGTGTGTGTGTGTGTGTGTGTGTGTGTGTGTGTGTGTGTGTGTGTGTGTGTGGGGTGTGTGTGTGTGTGTGTGTGTGTGTGTGTGTGTGTTGTGTGTGTGTGTGTGTGTGTGTGTGTGTGTGTGTGTGTGTGGAGCCCCCCTCACAGAGCAGGAGGCTCAGAACGCAGCCTGGTGGGACGCCAGGCCTGAGAGTAACAGCTGATTGTCCTGCTTTACTAGTTACTTGTTTATTGTTGTTATAATTATTATTACTTATTATTTAATTAAGCATTTTATAAGAATTTTAGAAATAAGAACAAATCAAATAAAGAAGGAAATAACATTATTATAAGGTAATTATCATATTTTTTTAAATGATTACATGAATAAAAAAATAAGTCAATATTTATATTTTTGTTATAACATGATAATTATAAGAACTAAGAATTATATTGTTATAAAGTAATGATGTAAAAAAATAATTTTAACAATTATTTGTTAACATTCTATAATACATATTCATTTTAATACGTTTAATAAATTAACTAAAAACTAGAAAAGTTAATAATTTTATTATTTTTAAATAAACTAAATTACAACTGAAGATTTGTTAAATTAAAAAATTCCAATAAAACAAACAACTGAACATTGTTTTCAAATTAAACAAAAGAATAAAAATAAAAGACTAATTAAACTTAAGAAATAAAATAAGTGTTTAAATGAGTCGTTATCTAAACTTTAAAGGAGCTGCTGTCTATTAACAGTTAAATCTGTTTATTCATCTTAAAACACTTGTTTTTCTGATGTTTATTTTAAACACTGTTTTTGGATGTTTCTTTTGTCTGTTTAAAAATGGAGTTCAGAGCCAGAAAACTTTGCATTAATTATTGTGATTTATGAATGGATGATTGCAGCTTCATCCTGACGGCTTCGTCTCTGCGGCTGTTAATGAGAGTTTTATGGATTTATTGATGTTTCTGCTGGTGAAGCTGAAGCCTGGAGAAACTCTGGGTTCTGCTCAGAGTCCAGGTTTTCTGGCTCCGTCCTTCATGGATGGTTTGCTCCTTGTGTCTTTGTGGGAGTTGTTACAACATGAATTTAACTTCTGTAGCATTTCCATGGAGACCCCGCTGAGAACGATGTGCTGTCAGAGTGGCTAATTGGGTGATGAAGCGCGAGGCTGCAGCAGGAGGAGGCAGTTTGGAGGGATTCTGGCCCGCTTTATTCAGCTCCTCCTAATCAGCTCTGCTCTAATCAGTTAGCAGGATGAGGAGCAGCAGAGGAAACAGGTGCTGCGAAATGTTAATGAATTCCTCCGTGGCTCCGCCACCTGGACCGATACCTGGCCCGATACCTGGACCGATACTTGGTCTGATACCTGGACCGATACTCTGCCCGATACCTGGTCCGATACCTGGACCGATACTCTGACCTATACCTGGTCTGATACCTGGACCGATACCTGGCCCGATACTTGGACCGATACCTGGCCCGATACCTGGACCGATACCTGGACCGATACCTGGACCGATACCTGGCCCGATACCTGGACCGATACCTGGCCGATACCTGGACCGATACCTGGACCGATACCTGGACCGATACCTGGACCGATACCTGGACCGATAACCTGGACCGATACCTGGACCGATACCTGGACCGATACCTGGACCGATACCTGGCCGATACCTGGACCGATACCTGGACCGATACCTGGCCCGATACCTGGACCGATACCTGGCCCGATACCTGGACCGATACCTGGACCGATACCTGGCCCGATACCTGGACCGATACCTGGACCGATACCTGGACCGATACCTGGACCGCCGGCCGGTGCGCCTGGTGGAGGGAAACTCACCGACCACCAGCATGACAGCAGGAATCTGTCAGTCGGGGCTCAAAGCATCCTGGGAGGAAACAGTTGCCATGGAAACGAGCACGCAGGTTTCACTGCATTGTTTATGAATTCATCCGTTCATCCTGAAGGAATTAAATACTGTTGATCAACTTTCTTCAGAGTTTCTGTAGATCCTGTCCAGAAAGGAGCTCCTGCAACAGTCTGTGTTACAACGGTTCAAAACAAGCCTCTGACTGAAGATGTTAGATAATCTGTTTGAGGAATTTTTCATGGTTTTCTTGATCTTTATGAGCTTCACCCTCATCTCCAGAGGTTCGACCCCAGAACAGAACCAGAACAGAACCAGAACAGAACCAGAACCAGCCTGGTTCTCCACACGCTGAATCCGTTAGCTGTGGATTCAGCTCCAGATCAGTAGAAACCAAAAGATATTTGATTACACAAGTCCTTAAATTTTACTGTTGATAGTTTTTATGGACACAGTGTGCGATGATGCATTTACCTGCCTGATGTTTTACAGTGTCCATTGGAGGGTTTGTGCCTTACCAGAGGCATGAGACTCTGAAGACAGTTTATATCTCTACATCTTGATGAAGTTACTCTTTACATAGCCTGGTTCATTCTCCTCAAGCTAGCAGATGAAAGCATGGCTAATTCATGTTTTCCTTTTAGTAAAAGTTTTAAACCTGATCCTGTCTGCAATCTGCAAGCATCAGGTTTCTCTGAGCTTCTTTTCCGTCTCTTGGACTCCTGATGGCTGCAGACTCATCCGTGTTTCTGCAGTTGACAGGAGTTGAACTGGAAGTCTGAAGCTTACAGTGTGAAAGTGGCTGGTGAGAGTCCAGAGCCCTGAGGTACTCCTGTGCTGTTCGACACACAGTCCGTCTATCTGTCAGATTCAGCCTCAGCATGGCGGATGTTCAGACCTCCGTCTGTCTGTCTGCTGGAGAATCTGACTAAGCAAATCCAGCTGAATTGTGTAAAATGTTCAAAATACATTTGCCAGATGGAAACGAACTGAACTGTGGAGCTGCTGGGTCTGAAATACTTCTGGTTCTGTTCCTGATGGGAGGAATATCAGCAAAGTGGCAGAACTGAAACCAACAAACGGTAAATATCAGCAGCAAGGTTGTCATTTTCTGCTCATTTCAGGCTGCTGGGAGTCGAAACAAGAAGCAGCTAAACTTATGACTGAATTAGTTGCTGAGAGAAAACAGAATTACTTTTCTGATTCATTAATGTTCATTGATTAGTGTTCAGCCCAGCGAACACACTCGGGTCGCAGTGAGAGCTGAGCGGTTGATGGCAGCTGCCTCGCAGAGCAGAGCTCACAGGAGGCCGAGCCAACATCTGCTGCATCTGTGTTTGTGTGTGTGGCAGAGGTGGGTTGTTAACATGCAAATAAAGCAATTAAAATTCATTCAACACACAGCCGGCTCACACACAAACACACCGAAACACTTCGCATGCATACAGATGGAAGCGCAGCAGACAATGAATCCAGACGAGCAGCAGAACAGAAGCTGAATGGACGTCTGCTGCACCAGCTCAGATTTACCGTTTGTTTTTACAGTGTCATGAAAACACAGACTGCTCTGGATTCCTGTCATGCCAGTAATCTGAGAGACCGGGATGGATGTTTATAGGAGATGTCAGCAGGTTTTCTGGTGTAATCGAGCGTCCTGCAGGTTGGGTTGTGTTCTTGGCTCCATCCTCCGTGTGCTGGACTGTTGGACCCGTCTGCTGGCGTGACTCTGCATGAATATCAGGTGCTAACTGCCTGGCAATTGGTGCTGATGTGGCAGCAACAGCCAGGAAGTGGAGATTGGACCTGGAGGTTTAGCTAAAACCGTCAGAATCCTGATGGGATCCGTTTCCTTCTCCAGAGTGACAGAAACATCTGAAGCTGCAGGTCTGCTCAAGTCTCTGCTGCCGCTTCGCTTTCCAAATCCACAACGTTCAACATGCCAGACAGCTGGTTACTGCACCGACTGGAAAGGTCTCAGGTTGGTCCAGGTTGGACCAGGTTGGACCAGGTTGGTCCAGGTTGGACCAGGTTGGACCAGTCAACGCAACCAAACTAGTCAAATCGAGCTCAGCTCAACCAACTGACCAGTCCAACCAAACCAGTTGACCAACTAAACTGTCCAAATGAAACGACTGACCAACAAATCCAGGATGATGTGACACGAAACATAAACCGACCAAACCAACCCATCCACTGAACGACCCAACACAACGTACCACTCAAACCAACCAATTAACCAGTTTAACCCAATTAAACTGACCAAACAAAACCCCCTGACTGGCCAGTCAAACCAGTCCGTCCAAATGACTGGGAACCAAACCGACTCAGCCTGTGACTATGGATGTAACAGAATCCATATTTGTACCATAAACATGGAGATCAGCTCCATCGGTCTGTTACCAGATTCAATAATCGCATGGCCTTGTTTCGTATCTGAACCTGCAGAACGATGCTTTCAGTTTCACTCTGAAGTGATTTAAACGGTTTTTATTCCTACAGGTTTCAGAGAACATTAATTCAGACCATTTTCAAATGTTTTATTGTCATCCATCCAGACGCTGCTTCTGATCCTGTATTAGTAATAAAGAAATTCACAGAGGCCACTTTTCCTTTTTCTCTTGATTGAAGTGAAACTAAATCACACTGAAGCTCCTTCTGATCCCTCAAGCCGTAAATGTTTGAATTGACCTGAAAGCTTCGTTTCTTCCTCTGCTCTTTGTTTGGCTAACAGTGCTAATCGTTGTGCTCGGTGCCAACTGTCAGGAAGGAGTTTTATCTCTGTGAATTCATTACCAGAGTGCACCTGCATGGTTAACTTCATCAATAAAACAACAGCAGAGTAGCTGAAGAGCAGTAAACAGACCGTGAAAGATGACAAATTTGTTTTTCTTCTCCGTTTCCCTCAGAGCATCAAGGTGTCATGGCAGCCGCCCCCTCGCGGCGCCCAGAACGGCGTCATCACCGCGTACAGGATCAAATACAGGAAGACTGGCCGCCGTGGAGACCAGGAGGCCATCGAACCCAACAACTTCTGGTACCTGTTCACAGGTGAGTCCTGATCCGTTCAGTCTGAGTGTCTTCAGATGTTTTATGGTTCATCTGTAAATTAAAAGTTTGTTTCATGAATCATTAATGAAGCAGCAGGACTTTAGCGTCGTGTTCAGTCTTCAGAATAAAGAAATCTAGATGTGAAATGCAAACTAAACATATATAGATGTGAAACATTGTTTCTGCTCATGTCTGATTTTCCTCTCCTGCAGTAGAAAAGCTGTATTAGCATCAACATGGCCGCCCGGCGCTTGTGTGTGTGGCTGCATTCAAAGTGCCACCAGCTATTATTTCAATTTGAGCTTTGCCAGATTTGAATGAAACTGATCTCTGTTTTCATTATTTCTTTCATTGATGGTTATCTCCATCTGTCTGTCTGGTCGCCATTCGCTGGAGTTGCAGACTAATCTGTCTGCTGTGAGCTCGGCTGCCTCAGGAAACCTTTATGGAAATTTAATACGCACAACATATAGATATATACTGCAGGATTGAGATGATGAAGTTATTATTTTTACTGTTTATTGTAATCTGTGGGTTTAATCCAATCCCAGTGCAGAGTAAGCATCTTTAGCTGAAGCTTTAGCATCTTCATCATCACATTTATAAACACAATAACGATGCTGTAATGTGAATATTTACCGGTTTATGTGAACAAATGGCTTAACGACTCGACCAAACTGAAGCCTAGAGCAAAATTACTGATCAGATATTTTCAACAAAACACCTGGAGGCAAGAAATGAGAAACAGAAACATTCTCTGTTTCCTAAAATTATATTTTATTTCTATAATCCGAATGATTCAACCAAGCCGAGGAGCCTAATCCTAATCCAACTGACCAATCTGACTGACCAGATTGGTAACTAGTTACCTAAACTCCTCTAAACATCCACCCGCTAGTTAGTTAACAAGCTAAAGTCCATCTGACTGATGAACCCAACTATCCAGACCAACCAACCCATTCAGTCAGACTGACCAAACCAGTCCTCAGTTCAACCATCTAACCGCTTCGGACCTGAACTGAACACGGATCCACTTTGATCCAGAAATGGTTTCCTGTGGATCAGAACACGAATCACTCTGACCACCAGAGTTAAACCACAGACTGGTTAGAAACCAGAATGTTTCAACCAATCCTGGTTTCCTCAGTCACTCCAGCATCGTTGGTTATTCACAGCGGCGCCCTGAAACGTTCAGCGCTGAATGTCCGGTGTAACGACGCGCTCTTTCTCCTCTGTCGGCGTTCAGGTCTGGAGAAGGGCAGTCAGTACAGCTTCCAGGTGGCGGCCATGACGGTGAACGGAACGGGTCCCTCCAGCGACTGGTTCACCGCCCAGACGCCGGAGAACGATTTGGACGGTAATCTGTACAACAACAAGCGTCTTCCTCCTCTTTCCCAACACACATAAATATTTGAGCAGCGGAGAAGCGCGGCGGGTCGATGGAGCGAAGGTTTGGTGTCGGGGGGCCGAGGGGCTGATGGAGAGCTGCTAACTGGAGGGGGAGGGAGAACTGGACACACCAAGGAGAGAAAATATCATTCCAGAACAAGAAACAAAGGCTGCTGGGTTAAACTCACCAGAAATGCATCGCAGAAAATGCTAATATGGTGCAAAACGGGTTTTCTTACAGTATGCATTAATTTTTTATGCTTTTAAAGAATAAAAACTCAAATTTGGCTTTAAGTGTGAAGCTCATTTTCTTTTTTCATAAAGAAGAGAGTAAAGCACATTTTCCAACTGGAGGTCAGGAGGTAGCTGCTTAACGATGAGCATTTAGTTTACAGAGTAAAATATTAATATTCTACATGGAATCAATGAATCACTGCTGTTTTAATCCGTCCTTTTTATTTCTATTACTGCCTTTAATAACCATCCATAGGAGGGAGCTGAGAAAATGCCCAGCCAGACATTTCTTAATAAATAGCAGCTGTTTAAACACTTGTTTAGAAACAATTAGCTGATGCTTCATTTGTGACCTCAGATGAGTGTAGAGACAAACAGCAGCATTAATGATTCCTCTTCATGCTGGAGATCAGGAACACGACGCTCTGCTCAGCAGGAAGCCGCTCAGATAAAACAACAAACACGTCTTTGCTAACTGCGTTTCTCAGAGACGGAAACCTGATTTCAATGGATTATCGCTCAGAGAGGCGATGTGAGGCCCCCCAGGGAGCAGCCAGGCCAGTAATCTGATCTAATCTGAGGCTGAGGGCTAACGCGACGTGTCAGGCCGTGACGCTGACTCTTCTTCTGTGGTTTTGTTCCGGCAGAGAGTCAGGTTCCGGACCAGCCCAGCTCGCTGCACGTCCGGCCGCTGCCCAACAGCATCATCATGTCCTGGACGCCGCCGCTCAGCCCCAACATCCTGGTCCGCGGTTACATCATCGGCTACGGAGTGGGAAGCCCGTACGCCGAGACGGTCCGAGTGGACAGCAAGCAGAGATACTACTCCATCGAGAACCTGGGTAGGTTCTGCTCTGACCCACCGGGTCCAACTCACCTCATCCACACTTTCTGTGTCGAGTGTTGGTTTTGTGATCAGCTTAGCAGTTTAGTATTAGCTTCTGCTAGTTTTTTTATTTGTTTAGCATTAGCTTCTGCCAGTTTTTTATTTGTTTAGCATTAGCTTCTGCCAGTTTTTTTTTGTTTAGCATTAGCTTCTGCTAGTTTTTTTATCTGTTTAGCATTAGCTTCTGCTAGTTTTTTTTTTATCTGTTTAGCATTAGCTTCTGCTAGTTTTTTATTTGTTTAGCATTAGCTTCTGCCAGTTTTTTATTTGTTTAGCATTAGCTTCTGCCAGTTTTTTATTTGTTTAGCATTAGCTTCTGCTAGTTTTTTATTTGTTTAGCATTAGCTTCTGCTAGTTTTTTTATCTGTTTAGCATTAGCTTCTGCTAGTTTTTTTTATCTGTTTAGCATTAGCTTCTGCTAGTTTTTTATTTGTTTAGCATTAGCTTCTGCCAGTTTTTTATTTGTTTAGCATTAGCTTCTGCCAGTTTTTTTATTTGTTTAGCATTAGCTTCTGCTAGTTTTTTATTTGTTTAGCATTAGCTTCTGCTAGTTTTTTATTTGTTTAGCATTAGCTTCTGCCAGTTTTTTATTTGTTTAGCATTAGCTTCTGCTAGTTTTTTATTTGTTTAGCATTAGCTTCTGCTAGTTTTTTTATCTGTTTAGCATTAGCTTCTGCTAGTTTTTTTATCTGTTTAGCATTAGCTTCTGCTAGTTTTTTTATTTGTTTAGCATTAGCTTCTGCCAGTTTTTTTTATCTGTTTAGCATTAGCTTCTGCTAGTTTTTATTTGTTTAGCATTAGCTTCTGCCAGTTTTTAATGAATTTAGCTTTAGCTTCCACTGACAGTGTAGCATTATAGTGTCTCTTGATTTGATGTATTTTCTGTTATTTTCTTTGTGTTTATTGTTACGTTGCACTAATAATTTTGCGTGCTTAGCATTAGCAGACCTAAGATTCTTGTTTAGCAAATCAGTGGTTAGTGAAGCTAACTGTTTGGTCAGTGAAGCTAACTGTTTGGTTAGTGAAGCTAACTGTTTGGTCAGTGAAGCTAACTGTTTGGTTAGCTCCGTCCACCAATGACCGTAGCTATTGCTGATTTTAAAGCCAACATAAACTCCATTATAACCTTGGTGGCCGTTTTGAAAATGTCCACTAGAACAAGGTCCGGAAGACAAGGTCTGTTGTTTAACAAACGTCATGATTCGACACCAAACACACATGGATTCAGTTACAAAAAATACATTTTCCATGACAACCCTGGTAGCCATATTGAAAAATCGGAAATTAATAGGAAATGTGATTATGTCCTATTTTTTAAAAAATATTTTTTCATTTTAAAGTTTCTCCATTATCTGACAGCATAGAAGTCACTTCTACATTTGTTTGTGCTGTCTTGGTCTCTTCTGATTGGATTCCAGCAGTTTTGCTTGACGTTAATCAGAGACATTCAGGGTGAAAGTCTCTGCTGAGAACAGCTGCTGCGTCGTGTTGCAGCCAAAAACTTCAAGGAGGTTTTTAACCTTCTGAAGCAACAGATTCCCTCTAAAATGACCTTTTGGGAAGCTGAACCGTTTGGGTCACAGTGAGAGGCTGGGATCAGCGAGAGCGTCCTGCTGTGATGTGAAGATGTTCTCTGCCTGTTTGGTGCCAGCAGTGAGCGTTGGACACGGATAAGACACGCATAAGACACGCGGTCCTCAGAGGGGGACGCACCTGTAAACCCGCCGCTCCTCATGAATTATCATCCTCCGGCTGCCATACGCTCATCTCTCATAAATCCTGCTGCCAATATTGACACAGCGCTTCCATTAATTCATTACCATGATGAAACCCCTCATTTAATTACAATCAATAATTTAAGGCAATTTAATAAGAAAGCTGTTTGGAGTGGAAATCTAATTGTGAAGCGCCTGCGAAGGGGGACGTCCTCCCCTGTGAGAGCAGAGCGCCGAGCGATTTGCATGCCAGAGGAGACCAGAACAAATTGGACCCGTCTTTATGCGGCGCTGGATGTTTCCCTCTCAGGTCTCATAATGGAGGCGTAATGAAAAACTCACATCCAGCTGCTGTGGCGCCGCATTCATAATTCATGCCTGGTGTTAATTCATGCGGCGAAGCGTCTGGGCGGCGGTTTGGTGACACGGAGGGAACATGGCGGAACGGCGGGTCAGGTCAGGACCAGAACCCTGCTGGGGAATGAGAGGGAAACAACCGATTCTGCTCACGTCAGCCGTGACCTTTCACCTCTCCTCTGTTTATATGAACGGGACCATATATTGGCGGCCATCTTGGAGTGCTGATGTTGTTAGAAACTCACCTGATGCTGTCTCTCCCTCAGAGCCGAGTTCTCACTACGTCATCTCACTGAAGGCCTTCAACAACGCCGGGGAGGGAGTTCCTCTGTACGAGAGCGCCGTGACCAGATCACTGACAGGTAGGGGAGGGAGGGAGAGAGAGGGAGAGAGAGAGAAAGAGGGAGGGAGAGAGGGAGGGAGGAAGGGAGGGAGCGAGGGAGGGAGACAGGGAGGGAGAGAGGGAGAGAGGGATGGAGGGAGAGAGGGAGGGAGGGAGGGGAGAGGGAGAGAGGGATGGGGAGAGAGGGAGGGAGGGAGGGAGGGAGGGAGAGAGGGAGCGAGGGAGGGAGAGGGAGAGGAGGGAGGGAGAGGGAGGGAGAGAGGGAGAAGAGGGAGACAGACAGGGAGGGGGGAGGGAGGAGAGAGAAGGGAGGGAGAGGGAGAGGGAGAGGAGGGAGAGAGAGGGAAGGAAGGGAGGGAGAGAGAGAGGGAGGGAGGGAGGGAGAGGAGAGAGGGAGGGAGGGAGAGAGGGAGAGGGAGGGAGGGACGGAGGGAGAGGGAGGGAGGGAGAGAGGGAGGGAGGGAGAGAGGGAGAGAGGGAGGGAGGGAGAGGAGGGAGGGATGCAGGGAGGGAAGGAAGGGAGGGAGGGAGGGAGGGAGAGAGAAAGGGAGGGAGGGATGCAGGGAGGGAAGGAAGGGAGGAGGGAGGGAGGGAGAGAGGAGGGAGGCAGGGAGGGAGGGGAGAGGGAGGGAGGGAGGGATGCAGGGAGGGAGGGAGGAGGGAGGGAGGGAGAGAGGAGGGATGCAGGGAGGGAGGGAGGGAGGGAGGAGAGAGGGAGAGGAGGGAGAGAGGAGGGAGGGAGGGAGGGAGGGAGGGAGGGAGGGAGGGAGGGAGGAGGGAGGGAGGGAGGAAGAGATAGATGGATGGATGAACTAACCTCTGGCATCCTGGTCAATTTGATCATTCAGTCATGTGACAATAACTCAGTGCTTCTCAAATAGTGGGGCGGGCCCCCTTTGGGGGGCGCGGTGCGATACCTGGGGGGGCGCGTGTGATCCTGGGGAACAGGCTTTTTTTTGGCCATACTAGTAGAAAGTGTAATTGCGCACAGTAGGCGGCAGTGGCGCTCTCATTGTTACTTCTGTCACGTTTGCGACAGTGCAACATTTTACGACTTACAAGACAACAGGTTTGCCTTGGTTAGCAGTGTTAAGTCAACAAAAAGCTCCGACTGCGTTCTGTCTATGGCCCCGTTATTCAACAACCCCCAACATGAAAAAGTTTTTCACAGGGATGAAAAGAAAAGCGGAGAGAGACAAAGATAATGAGACAACAGAAAGTCAACCGAAAGCTAAGAAGAGGAAATACGACGAAGCGTATTTAGCTTGGCTTCACTGTGACTACAGTTGGAGAAGAGGAAAGACCGGTGTGTTTGCTGTGTCTAAAAATGCTCGCAGCGGACAGCATGAAGCCAAATAAATTAGCGCGTCACTTAAATACGTTACATCCCAATCACGCCGATAAGCCGCTAGAGTTTTTCAGCGAAAACGTGCTGAATATTGCCAACAGTCATCCGCTTTGTGAAGGCTACTTCAGTAAACCATCGAGCGCTGCTAGCATCATATAAGGTGGCGTACCAAATTGCGCAGTGCAAAAAGCCCCACACCATAGCAGAGGAGCTGATACTGCCTGCAGCAGTAGACATGGATTTATTTATTTTTAATTTCAGGCATTGATGCACTTAAAATCTTTTCTGTTGCAGACTTAAAACACGATTTAATAAAGTTATTCTTTGTAAGTTTGACCATATGTCTTTCTTTTTTTCTTTAATGTTAATGAAAAAATGTTATGCAGAGATGGATAGTCACGGTGGGGAGTGGGGGGCGCGAATAGTTTTCTTCTTGCTAGGGGGGGCGTAACGGAAAATAATTGAGAAGCACTGCAATAACTAATGGCTACTTTTTTCTATGGCAGCAGACGGGGTGTACTTATTTGTCCTGCTGCTCTCTGGCAGTCAGTCAGAGATGCGTCTCATGAGTTCAGCTCAGATAATCTGGATGAGTTTCTTCATTACTACGTGTCGGTCAGCAGTCGATGAGCAGAGAGCCTAAAGCTGTAACTGATCACACACACACACACCCTCACACACCCCCCCCCCCCCACACACACACACACACACACACACACAGCTTTCATTCAGCAGCTCTGTAAAGGTCTCGTTAACGGCGGGATCCTCGTTATAGAGGCCTGTCGTCGCCCAGCTGCCCCCACACTGTAGGAGCTCTGAGCCGCCGCCGAGCCGCCATTCAATCTGAGGATCGAAGGAAACGGGATGAGAGGAGAGTTAGGACCATCAGGACTGAGGCGTCTAGATGGGCGGCGGCGGCGTTTCCTGCAGCCTCATCAGCTCTCTGTCCAGCGCCGGCCGCTCCTCCCTCATCCATCTGCTCCTCCAATCAGTCGCTCTGGTTCTCTGCTCGCCACTGCTGATTGGCTCAGAGTCCTGATGACACAACGCATACTTCCTGTGCGGGAGCTGAGAAGCAAACATGCAGAATGAACAACTGATCATTGATTGGTTCTCCTCAAGATTTAAAAAAAATCTACACATTTTTAATTTTCGCCTTTTTTATCCATCGATCATCCATCGATCATCCATCATCCATCCATCATCCATCCATCCACCCATCCATCCATCATCCATCCATCCATCATCCATCCATATCCATCCATCATCCATCCATCCATCATCCATCCATCCATCCATCCATCCATCCATCATCCATCCATCATCCATCCATCCATCCATCATCCATCCATCCATCATCCATCCATCATCCATCCATCCATCCATCCACCCATCCATTCATCATCCATCCATCCATCATCCATCCATCCCATCCATCATCCATCCACCCATCCATCCATCATCCATCCATCCATCATCCATCCATCTATCATCCATCCATCCATCCAT